>NC_044915.1:38928404-38971133 GCF_001633185.2 Quercus lobata
ACTCAAAATATGAAAGTTGTAGAGCTTTGTCTTTGCGTTCCACATCATCTTGAATAATCTCAATCTGAGCTCGGATGAAAGAGTTATGCCCAGATTACGAAACGATGTCAAAGCTGTCCAAAATCGCCCAATTAGCTACGTTTTGCACTTAATGCCTCCATTTGCATCCTAAATCAAAATATAAGAATAATGAGTACATTTAGGCACCAAATAAATATAAAAGACTAAACATTAAGGGAGAAAAATATGACATTTTGCATTCTCATCATCTTTCCTGGGAACTTGGACGAACTTGGCCTCCAGCTCATCTACTCATTTTTTCACCTACTCTAGATACTTCTTCATCTTTTCCCCTTTGCATGTAAAGTCACCGTTTACTTGATTGGTGACGACCTAAGAGTCACAGTATACGACCACACTTGTTGCCCTTGAGGCTTTCGTAAGGTCTAGCCCCGCTACTAACGCTTCATACTCTGCTTCGTTGTTGGTCGTTGGGAAATTGAGACGAACCATGCATTTGATCTCGTCCCCTTCTAGGGAACGAAGCACTATACCTACTCCACCGATTTGCCTGTTGGACGATCCATCCATGTGGACGCTCCATTGAGATTGCTCTTTTGTCCCTTGGCTTTCCATACAGGTGAATTTTGTGATGAAGTCGGCGACTACCTGCCCCTTTACAGCAGTATGTGGGCGGTATTGTATGTCAAATTCACTCAATTCTATCGTCCACAACGCCATTCGACCGGCAGCTTCAAGACTACTCATTGCTCGTCGTAGAGGCTTATCAGTCAGGACGACCACATTATGGGCCTGGAAGTATGGCTTGAGCTTATGGGCTGCGGTAACTAAAGTGAAAGCAAGCTTCTCCATCGGTGGGTATCTTTCCTCTGTGCTTCGGAGTGCTCGGCTAGTGTAGTACACGAGCTTCTGCACCCTGTCTTCTTCCCTAACTAAGGCCACACTAACGGCAGCCGGGGATACAGCTAAGTAGTGGAATAGTTCTTCCCCTGGTTTGGAGGGACTCAGCAACGGCGATGAAGAGAGGTAGGCCTTCAAATCCTGAAATGCTTGTTGACACTCGGCCATCCACTCAAAATACTTCTTCAGCGTGTGGAAGAAGGGTAGGCATTTGTTTGGTGCCCTTGATACAAACCTATTCAGCGCATTTATCTTGCCGTTGAGGCTTTATACTTCTATTACGTTCCTTGGTGATGCCATCTCTATTATGGCCTGGATCTTGTCTGGGTTAACTTCGATACCTCTCTAAGACACCATGAACCCTAGTAACTTTCCAACCATCACCCCGAATGCACACTTACTTGGATTGAGCTTTATGTCATAAGATTGGAGGGTGTCGAAGGTCTCCCTAAGATCATCCAAATGATCGTCCTCCCTTTGGCTTTTTACTAGCATGCTGTCAACGTAGACTTGAAAATTTCTTCCAATCTAATGAGCGAAAATTTTGTTCATGAGCCTCTGATATGTTGCGCTCGCATTTTTAAGGCCGAATGACATCACTTTGTAGTAGAAGAGGTCTTGGCTGGTGACGAACAAAGTCTTCTCCTAATCCGCTTCGTTCATTTTGATCTGGTTGTAGCCAGAAAAAGCATTCATGAAACTTAGTAACTAGTGTTGAGCTGTAGAGTCGACTAGGACATCAACCCATGAGAGGGGGTAGCTATCCTTAGGGCATGCTTTGTTCAGGTCAGTAAAGTCTATGCATATCCTCCACTTCCCGTTGGCTTTCTTGACCATCACCATATTTACCAGCCAGTCGGGGTAGTAAACTTCTCTAATGAAGTTTGCCTCTTGCAATTTATGGACTTCTTTCGCTATAGCCTGGTCTCGTTCTTGGGCGAACAATCACTTCTTTTGACAGATAGGTGGAAAAGTGGGTGGCATATTCAACCTGTGCACCATGATTGAAGGGTCAATCCCAGGCATGTCGTCATGGCTCTAAGCAAAGACATCCTAGTTCTCTTTGAAAAAGGTCGTGAGTGCTTGGCGAATCAACGGACAGGCGCAGGTGCCGATCCTGGTCATTTGATCTAGTCTGGAGTTGTCAAGAAGTATCTCTTCAAGTCCTTCAACGGTCTTTGCCACCATCCACTGTTCTTCTATGTTCATGGCCTGTAGATGATCGTCCATCTCCAACATTGCCATGTAGCACTCGCATGTAGCCACTTGGTCTCTACATACTTCTCTTACTCTATACTCGGTGGGGAATTTAACCATTAGGTGGTAGGTCAAAGTTACGGCCTTCCATGAGTTGAAGGTAGGTCATCCTAGGATGGTATTATAGGCAGACGAGCAGTCGACAACAAGGAATGTAATATCCTTAGTGATCTGCTATGGATAATCACCAGCCCTTACAGGCAATGTGACTGCGTCGAGGGGGTATACTTTTGTCCCTCTGAACCCAATGAGCGGGGCATTGGTTGGGACTAGCCGTTCTTTATCAATCTTCATCTGCTGGAACGTCAGGTAGTAGAGGATGTCCGTGGAGCTTTAGTTGTCAATCAGGACCCAGTGTGTGTTGTAATCTCCTATCCGTATGCTAACGACAAGTGCATTGTCATACGGGTGGTGGAGACGTCGAGCATCTTCCTCTAAGAATCAAATGATGGGGTTGTTGACCTGCGCCATCTTTGGGATGAAGCCCGTCAGTTGGACGTTTTGAACTATCCTGAGGTAAGTCTTACGGGCCTTTTTGGATGAGCCAAAAGTAGCAATGCCTCCCACAATCATTCTTATGTCTCCTATGGGCGGCTTAGAACGCTCTTTCTTCCATCGGGTAACCTGTTCTTATGGTAGGTCCGTTCTTTCCTTGCTGACAAATCTCTGCAACTTTCCTTGTCTGATAAGAGCTTTTATTTGTTGTTTTAACTCGTAGCAGTCAGCTTGTCATAACCGTGATCATGGTGAAAGCGGCAGTACTTGTCTTTGGACCTCTTATTGGGGTCCCCTTTCAACTTGCTGGGAAATGTCAGGGCTCTTTCATCCTTGATTTGCATCAAGACTTGGTCGATCGGGGTAGTCAGCGAGACGAAGCTTGAGAATCACCTAATGGGGGGTTTGGAGTGCCTATCCTCCCGTCGGTCTCTAGTCCTTGTCATATTTCGTCCCCTATCCTACCGCACTTCCTCTTGTCTTTCCCTCTTCTTAGGCTTCTCTTATCGGGCCAGCAGTACGTCTTCTACATTCATATACTTAATTTCCCTGTAGAATACATCTGACATAATCTTTGGGTCATTTTTGTATAAGGAAAGTAGAAACTTACCTTTCTGTAACCTATTCGTGAATGCAGCCATGAGTATCTTGTCGTCAGCTTCATCAATTGATAGGGCCTCTTTGTTAAAGTGGGTTATATAAGACCTCAGCGTCTCATTCTCTCATTGCTTAATGTTCATCAGGCATGCGGTAGACTTCTTATACATGTGTCCTCCGATAAAGTGCGAGGAAAAATGGGTGCTCAACTCCTTGAAGGTACTAATAGAGTTGGGCGTCAACCTGCTAAACCAAACCCTTGTGGGTTCCTTTAGTGTAGTGGGGAAGGCCCTGCACATGATCCTGTCCGCCAATCCTTGTAAGTGCATCAAGGTTTTGAAAGATTCCAAGTGATCTAAGGGATGCTTAGATCTGTCGTAGGCCTCTACTTACGGCATGCGGAACTTTAGTGGTAGGGGAAACGAAGTGATAGATGCAATGAATGGTGAATCAGTTTAATGGACCAACTCATCGAGGTTGCTAGACACCCATCCTCTGAAGGCGTTCATCATGAAGTCCATGCGTTCTTTCATCATCTGCATCTCCGTGACCATGTGTGGTGGAGCCGTGTCTGCGGCAGATGGACAACTTGTATCTTGTCACTCTTGTTTGCTTGGGGCGTTGCTACCTTCTAGCCTTTCTTGATCCCTTCCTTCAGTGCTTGTACCTTTTTGGTCCTCCTCCTAAGTGTTAGGCCCTGCGTTTTTTTGGTGCAGTTGCACCTCTAGCTCATAGTTTTGCTTGGTGAGGCATTCTATGGCTGTAGTGAGAGTCTAAACTTGTCTTTTAAGGGCAGTGGTACGCGGTTCGTCTCCTTGATTATTGTTGGTGGTCGCCATAGAGCAAGTAAGTACCATGCAACTCTTTGTCTGGGAAGCGGTAGTATGGCTCACAAACAAGTTTCCCATATACGGCGTCAACTGATGATGCCAGAAATCATTAGTAAGTCGCACAGTCCTCACGTGCTCTAGATAACACCTATGAAATAGAAACAAAGAAGACCTTATAGAGAGTACCAGTGTGGTACCAACCAAATACCCTCCGAAGGTCAACTTAGAGAACTTGTTTCACAACTCTAGAGTGCCAGAGCTGGGGTAAGTTATGCGTACCTTGGTTTGTGAGGGCTTTGGAGGCCAAGCAAGGCCATCTCAGACCCATCAAAGATTTACTTATCCCCTTCAGCTTCCTTCCGTCAGCTTCTTATCCCGTCTATGCATTTTAGTCGTCTCATTCAAGTGTCATTGATCTTTAAGGCACAACCGTCAACCTTGAGGTGGAACCGTCGGCTTTATGATATCGTCACTTATGTCTATGAATGTACAAGTAAGGCTGACGAGTTCATTAGGACCATCGGCCTTGTCTTATGTGAACCAGTTTATCATCCTTTTAGAATTACCCTTATCATTGAACAAATACTAGAAGCTGAAGCTACTATATAATTCCTGCATTTTTATTACCTATTCTCATTGTTCAAATTATCAAATTTTTTTTTTTAAAAAAAGAAACAAAACAATATCCAACAAAAAATAAAACTTCTAGACATTTAACCATTAGAATTATGTACTTTATAATTGTTAGGATTAGTGCCCTTAAATCCCATTGTATAATGCTATGCATGATATTATGTATGACATTATGTATGACATGTTGTATGACTTAATATTGTAATTGATAAAGTTGTTTTATTATTATTATCTAAAGTAATAGTAACATGAATATTCGGACATTATCATATAGTCTATGGGATGCATAGTATGTGATTTATGTGAAAAGTCATAGAAGATATAAATTACAGGTTTTTTGTAAACTCAGAATTTTAGTTCATAGTCGGTGATAAAATTGGGCATTTCATCTGCGAAAACTATATCATATCAACTAAGATGATTTGTCTTGATCATGGAAGTGGAGTCTTCTAGTTGATATGTTGATATGTTTTAAGAGTTAAGACATATTGAATTGGACGGCTGTGAGATTTATTATCCTCCTAACGACTGTTAAATGAATAATAAATCTCACGACTTCTATTTACATAAACTCTTAATCCTGAGAGAATAATAGACCTGATCATGAAGTGTAGGTTGCTTTGATATATTAGGAGTGAGATCTAAAGTAACGGTCAAAACCTCAGTATGTTAGGCAGCCACATTTAGTGTTGATGTAACATATATTCTCAAGATGGAATTCATAGGCTCTTAATGGAGATATAAAATCTTTCCTTGAGATAAGTTTAATGAGTTTGTTATTCAGAATATTAGGCCTAACTACTTTAGTAAATAGTTACTAAAGTATATATTTATGAAATTGGATTTCATAAATATATGATGAATAACTTAAAGGATTAAACCAGATACTCAAGGATTAAGACGTAGTAATCTACAAAGTGGCAATCTACATTTATGACTTTGTATTACTATGAATATTTTATGAAGGGGTTGCATGTATAATAAAGTCTTGAGATATAATTTATTAATAAGGCCTATAGTGCAATTATATTTATATAGTGGTATTAAATATAATTAATGGTAACTTTGGACTTGTCAAGAGTTGACAGAAAAGCCCAAGGCCCGTTGGAGCTAGTGTCTTATTTGTTCCCTTTTAGTCCTACTCCAAACTATATACTAAAACCCAATTGGAAAGGCCCAAAAGGCTAGCCCAATTAGATAATTAGTTATAAGGAGAGAAACATATAGAATTTTTGGTAAGAACATGAAATGGTTTGTATGTGAGGGTTAGACACTCTCTTATTCTCCATTGAACAAATTCATAGAAACTGATTGAGAAACCACATTTCTTGGGCACAAGTGGAATTGGAGTGAAGATTAAAAGTGTTCTCAAGAACTTCTGACCTTTGGTTTTGAAATTCACCATACCAAGATACACTCTCTTATTCTTGAATTCTGAAATTTTCATAGTACATGTTATCAATTGCGAATGAAGTAGATCTGTTAATTTTTCGCTGCATATGTTTTGTATGCGATATAAACATGTATTTTTCCAACAATAATTAGTAGAAAAATGGTCAAGGGTAAGAAACTTTATTTTTCATTCTTAAAGAGAGAAGACCATTATGAAACTTGAATATAAGTCGTACCAGATTTAAACCAATGTTGTCCCTGCCCCTAACAAAAGGATAAAATTAATTACTTTGCATTAGATCATAAATTTCATATTTGATGCCTTTTAGGTTTAAGGTAATTATTTCATTGTTTTTAATGCTTTTTAGGTCAAATTAAGCTCCTACTATGGTTAGATATTAATTATGATTTATTTTAGAATATATTACTGTACGGGGTATGGCCTCAAGCCTAATAGGCCTCGGCCCGAACATTCTTAAGAATCGAAGTTGGGCCCAAACCTCATAGTAAGCCCATATCGTTTTTGAGTGCATGATAGATAAGCCCATGTCTGGCCGTATATGGTCTGTTCAGGATTGCGTATGCCCAGAACAACATACCTCCCAGTGGCTCGGTATTGCCTTGGGGAGTATTACTGCTGGGCGATCTTTTGGAGATGGAAATCAGTTCCAAAGCCACTACCACCGTTTCCAACAAGATATATTCCATGTCAGGAATAATCACATCGGACCCCACCCACACGAGTGAGACCAGAGTGTAATCATTAAACCCTCACAAACCTCAAGCTATAAATAGAAGAATGGAGTAAAGAATGAGGGTTGGCAACTCTGGAAAGAAGTAGGGAGAAAAGAGAGAGAAAGAGAGCAAATTAGGAAAGCTAGGGAAGAGAGTAACACGGAGAGGAAAGCAAGGGTGTTTACTGGGGTTAAAGGAAGTTAAAGTTTCATTCGGGGTGGAACTGCCCTTAGTAAGAAACACTAGACCCACTCTATAAGTAAATTGTGAACCAAATTCTAGGCCCGGTCCTTTAGGCCGAGTTTGGGTGCTCACAATTGGCGCCGCTTGTGAGAATCTCCTACGTAACTATGGTTCTGTTGAGACTCATGTGGGAAAAATGTCTGAAGGTGAATTAGGGAGTTATGCTGAAAGTGGTTCTGGGAGATCTTCTCGGGGATCCATTTGGTGGGAAAGAAGGCAGAAGAGGCACGAAGATAGGGAGTATGAACAAGAGGAAGATCAGTCTGGCCTTGGAGAAGGGTCATTTCAAATGCACTAGGCATTGTCAGGCGCTTCACGGCATGAGCATTTTGACATGAGGGATGAGGAATTTGAATGCTTGCATAGGTTGGTAAGGGATTTGGAGTTGGAAGCAAGAGGTAGGCGTCGGAGAAGGGACCGCGAGGAGCGTGCAGAGGGGTCAACTAGTGTGGGAGGTCGCTATAGAGAAGGGTCCTATCAATCTGGTTCCCATCAACACCAGGATTAGTCTCGGGAGTATGTAAACAGGGACTCAACTTCCCCAGAAGGGCGATGACCCCGAAATGCCGCCTTGGACACTTTGAGGCAAACATTGCATAGAGCTACTCGATCGCCATTCTTGGGGGACATCGAACGGGCTCCTATGCCGAGTAGATTTACTTGGCCTCTATTTAACTCTTATGATGGGAAAACAGATCCGGTAGAGCATGTAAGTCATTATATCCAGATGATGTCCTTGCACACTCATAACGATGCGCTAATGTGTAAGGTATTTCCTTCGAGTCTCGGGCCCACTGCTTTGAGGTGGTTCAATAGATTGAGGAAATGTTCGATTCACAGTTTTGTCGAGTTGATTCAAGAGTTCCATGTCTAGTTTATGACCTGCAACTGGGTGCCGCAATCGGTGGACGCATTGCTATCTATGAAGATGGGGAGCCGGGGAAACCCTTCGCAGCTACACTAGCCGGTACTGGGAACTGTATAACGAGATCGGTGGGGGTAATAAAAAAATCGCAGCAAGCACTTTTCAATTGGGATTGCCTGAGGATTCTGAACTGTGAGACTCATTGACAAGGAGGCCTCCCGAGGATATGAGGCAGTTGATGAGGCATATTGAAGAGTATAAAAGATTGGAGGATAACCGACAATAGAATAAAGGCAAGGCTCCGGTCACGAGTCAGCCTCAGTAAGAGGGTTTCTAGTCAAGGCCCCGAAAGGATTTGAGGATCCAGGAACTGAGCGCACAGGTAGGGGAAGTGAATGTAATGTTCAACGAGCCGGTGCACAGGATCGTGGATTGACTTAAGAATGAGCAATACTTTCAGTGGCCGAACAAGATGGGGGGTGACCCATCGAGAAGAAATCAGAATTTGTATTGCACTTATTATAGAGATAAGAGGTATACCACTGAATAATGCAAGGTGTTAAAAGATCATTTAGAGCAGTTGGTAAATGTAGGGTATTTGAAAGAGTTTGTGGTGGACCCAAGAAATCAGAAAGCCAGGCAGGGTACCCAACCTCGGAGGAATCCTCTCCCACCTCCATTGGGAGTGATAGAGGTCATCCATGCAGCTTGAAGGGGTACTCTGGTGACCAAGAGGAGAGGGGTACTGACCGTGGTTCCCGTAGAGAGTTGTTCGAACGAGCAAACCTTCGACAAGAAGTTAAAGTTCACTCAGGAGCCTATTGCCTTCAATGACGATGACCTAGAAGGAACGATCCAGCCGCATGACGTTGCTTTGATGGTCATAACCAGGAAAAATGGTTTTATAGTGAAGAAGGTATTGATAGATCAGGGGAGTGGTGTTGAAGTGATATATCCCGACCTGTTTAGGGGGCTTGGCTTGAAGAGTGGGGATCTTTCTAATTACGACACCCCCCTGGTGGGGTTTGATGGTCGGATGGTGATCCCAGAGGGGCAGATTTCATTCCTTGTAAATATGGACAGCAAGGAAGTAGTGGTGACCTTTATAGTAGTTGTTTCATTTTCTTTTTATATGGCGATTCTTGGAAGGCCCTAGATTCATGCGATGGGGGCAGTCCTGTCTACTCTGTATGTTAAGGTCAAATTTTGCACTGAACACGGTATTGCTATAGTAAGGGGGAACCAGCAGGTGGTCAGGCAATGCTTGGTGGCCACTATTAACCGGGAGATTAAACAAAAGGAACCAGCCGAGGATGCTCCCTTATAGCAATTACAGGAACCCCAGGAGGGAAAGGGGACTAGTTGTGCCCAGAACTTAATAAGCATAAGGATACTACCGGACGATGATAGGAGTTTTCAAATAGAAATAGGTATGAAGAACGAAGATAGAGTGGAGATGCTGTTATTGCTTATACAGAACATGGATGTGTTTGCTTGGAGCCTGTACGAAGTGCCCGGGGTGGACCCCGAATTTATAGTTCACAAGCTTAATGTAGATCCGTTATTTCCTTCTAAGAAACAAAAGCCGAGGAGGTCGGCCAAAGAGCATGTCGAGGCAATCAAACAGGAAGTCCAGAAGTTAAAAGAAGCGGGGGCAGTAAAGGAGGTTTTCTTTCCATAATGGCTTACAAATAACGTGGTGGTGAAAAGAAGAATGGGAAATGGAGGGTTTGTATAGATTTTACTGATTTGAACCAGGCATGTCCAAAAGACCCCTTCCCCATACCAAAGATCGATCAGCTAGTAGATGCTATGTACAAGCACCCAAGGATGAGTTTTCTAGATGCTTTCTGGGGTTATCACCAGATTGCCCTGGCTATCGAGGATTAGGAGAAGACAACATTCATTTCCCCTTATGCCAATTATCTTTGTACTGTGATGCCGTTTAGTATAAAGAATACTAGAGCCACTTATCAATGGATGATGACAAGGATGTTTAGGGATAAGATTGGGCATACGATGGAAGTATATATTGATGATATGGTGGTTAAAAGCAAACAGGAGAAGGGGCACATTGGTGATCTTAAGGAAGTGTTTAAAGTGCTCCAGTGGCATAAGCTGCGCCTCAACGCTAACAAGTGCGCTTTTGGAGTAGGGCTGGCAAACTCCTTGCGTATATGATCACTTTTTGAGGAATAGAGGTTAATCGTGATCAGATTAAAGCTGTAGAGTGCCTTAAGCTGCTGGGTAATCCGAAGGAAGTTCAGGTCCTGACTGGCATGCTAGCTGCCCTGAACCGGTTCATTTCCAAGTTTGCAGATTGATGCCGTCCATTTTACCAGCTTTTGAAAAAATGGAAGGGATTCCAATGGAATAAACAATGTGAAAAGCCTTTTCAAGATTTAAAAGATTATTTGGTATGGGCACCTATGCTGTTAGCCTCAAAGCCCAGCGAGGATTTATTCATGTACCTTTTGGTATTTGAGCATGCCGAGAGTGCCGTACTATTGAGGGATCAAAGTGTGCAACAGCCTATATATTATGTTAGCAAAACTTTGGTTGATGTTGAGACGAGATACTTACCTTTGGAGAAGTTGGTGTTAGCACTAGTACATGCTACCAGGAAGTTGCCTCATTATTTTCAAGCCCATACCATTTAGGTACTGACCGAGTATCCCTTATAATAATTATTGAAGAGGTCCGATTTCACAGGCAGGATAGCCAAGTGGGGAACTCGGCTGGGCTCTTTTGACATTAGGTACAGACCTAGGAATTCGGTGAAGGGTCAGGTTCTCGCTGATTTTGTTGCAGAGTTTTCCCCGAGGAAAGAGATGGAGGTGGTTTGTCATGTAAAGGTTCATCCGTGGAAGGTATTTATGGACAGCGTGTCTAGCGCAATGGGGGCTGAGGCAGGAGTTGTCATCATTACCTCGGAAGGGATAAGGTTCTTTAGGTTGGGTTTTAGGGCTTCCAACAACAAAGCCGAGTATAAAGCCTTACTTGCCGGATTGAGAGTTGTTTTGGATCCGGGTACTTGAGAAGTTGAGGTTTATTTGGATTCTTGGTTGGTAGTTAATCAGGTACAGGGCAGTTTCGAAGCTAGGGATCCTGAAATGTTGGAGTACTTGTAGTTGGTTAGGCAGACTATGAACCAGTTTTTGAAGGCAAAGGTGGTTCAAGTGGCTAGAGGGCAAAACCAGCATGTCGACTCTTTGGCCACTTTAGCGTCATCACTGACCAAAGAAGTACCTCGGTTAATCAAAGTGGAGATGGTGGCAGAGCCGAGTAATAACGCAGGGATAGGTGTTTTAGTGATAGCAATTTTCGAGCCATGTTGGATGGACCCGATCATTTACTTCTTGGTCGAGGATTGAGTGCCAAAGGATGAAAAAGAAGCAAGCAGAGTGTGCAGGGTAGCTACTCAGTACTGGTTATCGGCCGACCGTAAGTTGTACTAGAGGTCTTTCGGGGGGTGCTTGCGCCCCAATAAGGTTGATGAGCTCTTGATTGAACTCCAAGAAAGGGTGTGTGGCAGTCATGTTAGGGGACATTTATTGGCCTACCGAGCAATGAGCCAGGAATTTTGGTGGCCACAAATGCACAAGGATGCTGCCGAGTACGTATGGAAGTGCGAGCAGTGTCAAAAGCACGCCTCATTGATCCATCAGCTAGCAAGAATTTTAAATCCCATCAGTAGCCCATGGCCCTTTGCGCAATAAGGGTTGGGCATTGTTGGTCTGTTCTCTCGGGTTACAGGAAATCGTAGGTTTGTTTTGGTAGTCGTGGACTACTTCACTAAGTGGGTGGAGGTTGAAGCATTGGCTAATATCTGGGACATAGATGTTAAGAAGCTTGTGTGGAGAAACATAGTAACAAGATTTGGAGTACCAGAGTCCCTCGTGTCTTATAACGGGTTGCAATTTGATAGTAAAGCCTTCCGCAAGTTCTGTAGCGATCTCGATATCAAGAATCGGTATTCTACCCCGGCATATCTGCAAAGTAATGGCCAAGTTGAGGCCACTAACAAAGTAATTGTAAACGAATTAAAGAAGACATTGGAGGGAACTAAGGGTAGGTGGGCTGAGGAACTGCCTAACTGATAAGCCAAAAACGTATTAACCCGTTATGATAAATTAATTGATTAATCAGCCAAATTTATTAATTAATCAAATTAACATGCAAACGTGTGGTAGCACAAACAAATCACTAATAAACTAAGTATGCAGAAGAAAATAAATTAACACGGTGATTTGTTTATGAATAGGAAAAACCAACACGGAAAAAATCTCATCGGGTGATTTTAAAATCACCACTTCCAAAATTCCACTATAATCACAACAAATAGTTACAAGTAAAGGAATCCCAGTACCTTATACCAACCTACAGTTGAACCATTACCCCAAAATCCAATTGGACTTGTTTTGTAGTGACAATTTCTCCTTTTGATGCACGGCTCCTAGTACGTGACTAACCAATTGCGCGGATCCCAGTACACGACTTCAATCACCAACTAGAGAAGGTTGTTGACTGCAAAGTTCTTCAGTTCATCCCAACGATGAAGATCCATAAGATGCTTGGTCACAAAACCCTACGGTGCACAAACACAGCAACTTCTTCCCAAGAACGATGAACTAGGGCAAATTCTGTCTCTGGTCACAATTTGCTTGAACAAACTTTGCTGAATACTTGTGCAACTTGTGAACACTTTGACGGCCCTTAAAATAATCCTTTTATATTTCTAGGGTTGTGAGAAAAGAAATCCCAAACACGTAATCACGGATTAGAGTCAAAACAGAACTGAAATTTTGTTTTTCATAAACCTTGACAATTACCCTATCTGTCGAGCTGCTGTTGAGCCATGGGGCTTAACAACTCTTTAAGCTCGATAGATGGCTAGTTGTCGAGCTAGCTGTCGAGCTTTAATGACAGACACTTTTTAGCTTGTTTCTTGGATAGACTTGCATAGCTTCAACACTTGATCTTGAAACACAGTTTCTTGAAGTATTAAATACATCCTAGATCTACCCAAATACAAGTAAAGTACGTTTTGTCAAAGGATTAGCCAATTACATAAAATAATGATATATGTTCCTAACAAGTGAATCACATATGTCCTAACAATCTGCCTCTTTAGCAATCCGTGACAAAACCACAACAAACAAATGAACATATAAGAAAAGTCATAAATCACTCAACTCATATTCACTTGTTGAATACAATAAAATCTATCCTAACACAAACTCTTGAAAAACTTTGCAAGAAGAGAGTTTATAGCAAGTAGACTTTGACAACCTGTATTTTTGAAACACTTTAAACAAAACTCATCAAGGCATCTTTGTGTGAAACAGAAATAATAGATTGCATACAAGTAATAAGAACCATGTGTATAAAGAAAGAAAAGAAACAACATATGCAAGGGTAGGTGAAAGAAACATACATCAACATATAAAGAAAATAAGTACAATATATGTCAATAATGGTCATAAGACCCATGTACAAAAATAAATGTATCTAAAATGGAGAAAAGAAAAAAAATACATGTAATCCTCACTACATCCCTCAGATAACAACACTACCCCTAACAAAATGGTCCTATACTAACTCCCCCCCCTAAGAATGACTACTTTCATATCTAAAACTATTTCCCCTTTTTGTCACGAGTGACAAATGGTAAGAGTGTCAAGTAGACATCTTATCGGTAGAGTTAGCATCTCCATCATTATCATCAGAAGCATCATCGTCATCACCATCATCATCATCCTCATCCTCAAAATTAGAATCCATGGAAAGAGGTGGAGGAGAAGCCTCAAAAGCAAAGCCACCCAAGATCTCCTGCCGCCATGCAATACAACTGACACGAACGCTCACCTGATACAGCTCTGTAGAAAGTGTATCAAGGTGAGCATCCATGCGCTACAACTGTGCCATGATGTCCTCGAGTGACACATCGCTTGTAGAAGAGGAGGGAGCAGATGTGGATGGAGCAGAACGAGATGGAGCCGAACGAGAGGGAGAAGCTACTGAATCCAATTGCAGTGACCTAAATTGCGCCTCGTTACGTTTAACAGTAACAGTGTCTATGGCACACATTGCAGAAAAATGGGCAGAAGAGGGAAAAGGAACAAAAAAATGCAAAAAATCCATGTGATAGTTGAAGGAAAAATGAGCTTATCACGGGTAGTCGTATCCCTAAATACATCTATATTAGAAAGAATAAAATATGAAGGAAAATCTATAGTGAGGTGTGATAGACCACAAACTGAATGACCCCTTGTAATAGAAATTAATTAATTAATTAGCCAAGCTATTAATTAATCAATTTATCATGCAAATGCATGGTAGCACAAACAAATCACCAATAAACTAATTATGCAGCGGAAAATAAATAACACGGTGATTTGTTTACGAATGGACAAAACCTAACGGCAAAAACCCCACCGGGTGATTTTTAGGTCACCACTCCCGAAACTCCACTATTATCACAACAAGCAGTTACAAATAAAGGAATCAAAGTAACTTACCAACCTATAGTTGAGCCCTTACCCCAATACCCAATTGGAATTATCTGTAGTGACAGTTCCCCTTTTAGATGCACGACTCCCAGTACGTGACTAACCAATTGCGCGGATCCCAGTACGCAACTTTAACACCAACTAAGAAGGTTGTTGGTTGCAAAATTCTTCAGTTCATCCACACGATGAAGATCAAGAAGATGCTTGGTCACAAAACCCTATGATGCACATACACAGCAACTTCTTCAAGAGAAAGAGATGAACTAGGGCAAGAACTTCGTCTCCGGTCACAATTTGCTTGAACAGAGTTTGCTTAAAGCTTGTGCAACTTATGAACACTTTGACGGCCCTTAAATTGATCATTTTATATGTCTAGGGTTAGGAGAAAAGAAAGCCCAAAGACACATTCACGGATCCCAAGAAAATCATATTGAAATTCTAAAAATCTTAAACCTCGACAGATAGCAGGTGTCGAGCAGGTGTCGAGCACACCGAATGTAGAACAGCTTCCTTAAACTCGATAGATACAGCTGTTGAGCCAGCTGTCGAGCTTTAATGATTTTGCACTCTGAACTTGTTTTCTTGAACAGACTTGAAGGTTTCAATACTTGATCTTGAAACAGGGTTTCTTAAAGTATTTAAAGACATCCTAAATCTACCCAAATACAAGTAAAGTGCGTTTTGTCAAAGGATAAGCCAATTACATAAAATCATGACATATGTTCTTAACACATGAAACACACATGTCCTAACAAGGTGCTCTAACAAAGAAATCAAAAATCGAGCACGAGGCTCTGTGATAGAGTTATAGTGAGAGAATGGGTGCAAAACAAAAGTCATCACCATGTTTATGAATCTAGGACCTTTAGCAAAGGCCTTACATGGTGTAAACTAACGATCACCGCAATCAGAAAGCAGAGATCATCTTGCCTTTGGACACAATCCTCAAACGCTCACATCCGGGGTAGTTAGGATGCTCTACCCTCGGAACATGGAGCACATCCACAACAAGCTGCAGTGTGACAACAATACACGTACCTCGAATGTGAGTATGAAAGAGAGGTACTGAAGAATCAAGTCCATTCATGTTGGAGTAAAACTCCTGGATTAGCACGAATGGACATGTGACCGAGACATCACTCCCAACCCCGACTGTGAATGACATCAGGAAGGTTAGTGTCAGCGAAGTCCGCCAAAATGACTCGGCGTTCCGAATGAACACCTCATCGAGAAAAGTTCTCCGAGAAGTCCTTTTGGGCATCCTCATCACGGAACCAGATATGAGAAGGAGCAGCATCAGAGGAAGACGATGCCCCAAAATGAAGAGGGTTCTAGGATGGAGTGGATTTACGTTTTGGTGCCATAGACACGACTAACATAAATAAAAGAGAGAGAAAGAGAGAGAGAGAATTAGAAAAGTCCCAACACATTTCAAATATAACAAGTATATTGAAAATAGAGCACGTATGCATTGGAAATGCATGAACATGTGACATGCAAAAGAAATTGTATCATGGGCTTAGCCCAATCCAATCTTACCAGCACACAATCAATTTGCACACAACTAAATGCATGATAATACTGTTATAATGCACATGAGATGCAATGCATGAAGTTTTAAGATCACATAAAGCAAATCTCAACCCAAAAATTTCACGAAAACTTCATCAATTTTGAAAAACTCCAAAATTTTTCAAAAACCCCAAAACCTAGGTTTCAAAACATGAAAATGCATGAAAATGAGAGATTCGAAGCTTACCAAGTGAAGAAAAACTGGTAAAAGCTTGAAGAAACCTTGAGGAAGAAGTTTGGAGTGAGTGAGAGAGGTTTAGGAAGAGAAAACACGAAGTTATTGAGAGAGAGATCGAGTGAAATGAAAAACCGGATTGTACAGAACCTATATATAGAGGTTTAGTAAATCTCGATAAATAGAGGTGTCGAGAGAGGTGTTGAGACATTTATTGAGCCAGGTGTCAAGAAAAACAACGTCGATAGATGCTAAAAACACACACATATACACACTAAACAAGTCTAACCAATTTTATATTTCAAAAACAAGTCAAGACAGTTTAGTGAGCATACATTAACACATGTAAACCTTGTGATGGCCAAATCACATTGTACCTGCACATGTATCAGGAGTAGCAAAGAATATTACATGTTGTGTGTGAAAAACATCACAAGATTGCATAAGTGTATACATGTTATGACAATTTGAGATATGGGAAAATCACTTTAACTCACATACAATCATAACTGTTTGATGGTGACTATCACCTTCGAGTTACATCCTATAACTCCCACATTTTCTAGAATACACGCTTACAATCATATTTAAAGCATTTTGATTCTTTTTGCTTTTTATTTTCTTTGCATATTTTCTTTTTAAGCAAATCATGCATGGACATATAAGAGATAGAAAAGAAATACCCAATGATGTTAAGTTTTTGACATTACACTTTTGCTATGCCAAAGCATGCAGATGTCATATTATGATTGGTGGACAACAGTGGTGAGATGGTTATTTATGCCTTTCTCTTAAGATTCTTTAGTCCTTCCCATCAAAAGAGTGATACGAGTGTTAAGTACAAGAGATAACTTAATCTTACTCATCACAAACAAGAGTCACAAAGCTCACTTGCTTAATTGTGCATAGAGATGCTCATCTAAGCTACAAAAGATACAAAGTTTAGAAAACTTTGTTTCAATGGCCATCCAAGGTACACAAGTACCAATGTACACAAAACACATACTGTTTTTGTATTTTTCTAATTTTCCAATTTTTTTTATATCAAAAACAAAATAAACAAAACTGAAAACAAAAAAAACATGTTAAACAAAGCAAAGCATAAAAACTAGACTGGCTCAAAATAAAAACAAAACACACAAGTTATACAAAAACAAAAACACAAAGAGAGAGAAGAAAGTGATAGAATCACTTGGAACCCTTTTCCTTCCACACCCTGGAAGAACCTTTCCTTTGATTAAACCCTTGGATCGGCGGTGAGAGGGAAGAATTGAAATCGTTCAAGTTCGAAAGGAACATGAGGGCTTTGAGAAAATCTCTAAGAGGAGCAAGAGAGGATTGAGTGGCTATCATGCCATTGCTATCATGCCATTGCTCTGTTGAGTGGCTAACCACTTATAGCAATTTGGTCGAGTATGACCAGCAACTTCACAGTGATAATAGAGATGCTGCTTCTTTTGTTTAGGCTTTTGAGAGTTAGCCTTCTTTACTTGCTTAGGGGGTACTCCTATGATAGATTTACCATTGTCTATGTTCTCACTAGCTAAATCAGTTTTAGCATCATTGTTCTCAATTTCAACATTATTATTAGGAGGAACAAAAACAGTAGTACTAGTAAAAGCAATATTAGAAGAAGAGAAACCATACCCTAAACCTGTTCGATTAGAAGCAGATTTCTGAAGACTGAGTATCTCATCAAGCTTTGTACTTGAGGTCCTCTCCAATTGAGCTCTGACTTGGAATAACTCCACTTCAAGCTTCTTGGTCTTCTCAGCTAAGAAATTGTTCTCAAACCTCAGTGCCCCAATAGTTTGATTGGCTTCATCAACCTTTGTGGAAAGCTCTTCTTGCTCAAGCTCCACATCACTAAGCTTCTTGGAGGTCAACTTATACATCTTCTCATGCTTCTCTAAGACCTTGTACAACTTTGCATAAGCTATGTGGATGTCATCTTATTCATCCATCTTCTCAAACTAGGACTCCAACAATTCTTCTTCTTCATCCACATCTTCAATAATCCCCTTAGTAGGATTGATAGTGGCAGTGAAGGAATTCAGGATTCCGTCATCCTCATTTTCGGAATCATCCTCTGGCTCGGTGTCGCTTAAAGTAGCAGCAAGTGCCTTACTCTTCCTAATGCTCTTGAGATATGTAGGACACTCCTATTTCATGTGATCGAAACCTTGACACCCAAAGCAGTTGGGTCCTGCGGGAATAGTGTACTAACCGCCATCCCTAGCATCCTTCTTCCCTTTGTCTTGACTTTTGAACTGAGAAGAATTGGATAGCCTTTGGTCCTTGTTGAAGCCCTTCCCATTGACATTCTTCATGAACTTCTTGAATTGCCTAGTGATATAGGACTTCATCTTAGAATCTTCATCATCTAAAGACTTATCCATGTCACTGCTCTTGGCCTTCAAGGCCATGCTCTTACTCTTGCCCGACTTACCAATCCTTGTTAACCCTAGCTTGTAAGTCTGTAGATTACCAACCAGCTCTGTTAAAGGAATCTTGTCAATATCCTTTGATTCCTTGATCGTCGTAATCTTGGCATGGAATCTCTCAGGCAGAGATCTGAGCACCTTTCTCACAATCTTGGGTTCAGGAATGGTTTCTCTAAGATTGAACGTTGAGTTCACTATGTCTTTGAGTTTGGCATAGAACTCATCGAACGATTCATCCTCCTCCATCTTAATCTCTTCGAAGCTTGTAGTGAGCTTTTGTAACTTCGAATCCTTGACAGCCTTGGTTCCCTTATAGGTTGTCTGGAGGATAGTCTATGCCTTCTTAGCAATTTCAATAGAGGATATCTTCTTGAACTCCTTATTGGTGACTTCACTGAATAAGGCATTCAATGCCTTACTGTTGAAGTTTGCCGCCTTGATCTTAGGTTCATCCCAATCAGCCGACGCTTCCTTTGGCTTGGTCCAACCAATCTCTACAGCTTGCCACACTTTCTCATCTAAAGGCTGTAAGAAAGCTCTCATGCGTACTTTCCAGTATGCATAGTTAGTCCCATCAAATAAAGGAGGTACGATTAAAGACTGTCCTTTATCCATGACAAATAGAGGTCAATGGATCAACACAGCAAAGATAAAAATTAATCAGAGTGCGCCTGCTCTGATACCACTTAATAGGCCAAAAACGTATTGACCCCTTATGATAAATTAATTGATTAATTAGCCAACTTTATTAATTAATCAAATTAACATACAAACGCATGGTAGCACAAACAAAACACCAATAAACTAAGTATGCAGCAGAAACAAATTAACATGGTGATTTGTTTATGAATGGGGAAAACCAACATGGCAAAAACCCCACCGGGTGATTTTAAGGTCACCACTCCCAAAATTCTACTATTCACAACAAGCGGTTACAAATAAAAGAATCTTAGTACCTTATACCAACCTACAGTTGAACCCTTACCCCAGTACTCAATTGGACTTATTCTGTAGTGACAATTTCTCCTTTTGATGCACTGCTCCCAGTATGTGACTAACCAATTGCGCGGATCCCAGTACGCGACTTCAATCACCAACTAGAGAAGGTTATTGGCTGCAAAGTTCTTCAGTTCATCCCAACGATGAAGATCCAAAAGATGCTTGGTCACAAAACCTTACGGTTCACAAACACAGCAACTTCTTCACAAGAACAATGAACTAGGGCAAATTCTGTCTTCGATCACAATTTGCTTGAATAAACTTTGCTCAACATTTGTGCAACTTGTGAACACTTTGACGGCCCTTAAAATAATCCTTTTATATGTCTAGGGTTATGAGAAAAGAAAACCCATACACATAATCACGGATTGGAGTCAAAACAGAACTGAAATTCTGTTTTTCATAAACCTCGACAGATACCCTATCTGTCGAGTTGCTATCAAGCCACGGGGTTAAACAACTCTTTAAGCTCGATAGATGGCTAGCTGTCAAGCTAACTGTCGAGTTTTAATGACAGGCACTTTTCAGCTTTTTTCTTGAACAGACTTGTATGGCTTCAACACTTGATCTTAAAACACAGTTTCTTGAAACACAGTTTCTTGAAATATTAAACACATCCTAAATTTACCCAAATACAAATAAAGTGCGTTTTGTTAAAGGATTAGCCAATTATATAAAATAATGACATATGTTCCTAACAAGTGAATCACATATGTCCTAACACCAACGTTTTGTGGGTATATTGGATGAATCCCAGAAGGTCCACGAGAGAAACTCCATTTTCCCTAACATACGGAACGGAAGCAGTTATATCGACCGAGGTTAATTTATGTAGCGCTCGGGTTTCAGGATTTGTCCCCACCGAGAACGATGAATTAATGGTGAAGCAGCTAGACTTGTTAGAGGAATACCGGGAATCAGCGACCATACGGCTAGCAGAGTATCAACAAAAACTTGCCCGACGATATAACAGGGATGTCAAGAGGAGGGATTTTAGTGTTGGAGACTTGGAGCTATGGAAAGTAGTAGGAAACACAAGAGACGTCAGTGCGGGAAAATTAGCCTCGACCTGGGAAGGGCCGTATAGAATTACTGCCATTGCCGAAGCAAGAGCATATTATCTGGAAGATTTGGATGCAAGACCACTTCCCCAGCCATGGAATGTACACAATTTGAAAAAGTTTTACCACTAACTACTGGGATGTAGTAACTTGGGTTGAGTACAATGTAATATGTGAATAATGTATATGCATGCATGTGTATTCATGCTCTTGGCATCACCATTATTGATTTGTCAAGTGGTTAAGGACAAAAACATGTTCCCGATCCGATCCATATCACCGGATATATGGAAACCTAATTTTTATTTTTCTAAGGATAGAAACCTGTTCTTAGTTCGATCCCTATCACCGGATAGGTGGAAACCTAATCTCTATTTTTTTTCTAAGGACAAAAACCTGTTCTTGATCCAATTCCTATCACCGGATAGGTGGAAACCTAATTTCTATTTTTCTAAGGACAGAAACTTGTTCTAGGTCCGATCCTTATCATTGGACAGGTGGAAACCTAATCTCTATTTTTTTCTAAGGACAGAAACTTGTTCCTGGTCTGATTTCTATCGCCGGACAGGTGGAAACCTAACCCCTACATCCATTTAATCCAACAGCAAAAGCCTTTTTAACTCGAGTTGCCAACCAAAAAAGAAATAATATAAAAAATATAATAGTAAAATAAAAATAAAATATATTAACGAGCATTCTAATTTAGTTAAGCAAAGAAAAACGTAGCCAAAGTACTTTAACTCCAAATATATTAACGAGAATTGTTCACATAGGCAAAAATTCATAAAAGTTTTTCACAGATTTAAATAAAACTGATGTCTTGTCACCATATCCCAGTGACTATAAGTAAACCAAATAAACTAGGCGGAAGGCAAAATAAAGCAAGTGCTCTATCACCATAACACGGTGACTATAGGCAAATCAAATAAAACAAAGATAAAAACAAATGAAGGAAAAGATGGGTAAAAATTTCTCTTAAGCGGCAGGGTCAACAAGCTGACAAGAAGCGGTATCAACAGTAGGCTTGGTTGGGACATCCCCGGTAGGCAAAGCAGTAGGATCTGGATGGGAGGATGGGGTGCTACCCGACAGGGCACCTAGGTTGCTGGTGATCTCAAGATCAACCAACTCCATGTGAAAGTCAATTGCGTTCACGAGCTCCCTCATGCTGGGAGTGTCCCTTTCTTCCTCGGTCTCTGTTGGACTTCGAGCTGGAGGGGGAGGAGGCTCGGGGTAAGGTATTTGCACGGGTTTCCTTAATGGTGAATCATCTGGCACCCCCATTACTTGCAGAGTGGCCACCCACCCCTAGTCAAACCTGTGGCGCTGTAACTAGTAAATGATAGGCTCCACTGAATTTTCAGCACTCGTGAAGCCTACATTGTACCATTTGTCCTTAGCTGCTTCCAAGGCTGCCTTTAACTCCACAATTTTGTTGGCCTGTGCCAGATTTAAGCTCTCTGTTTCAGCCAGCTCAAGCTCCATCCCCCCTAGCTTTTCACCCATCTCCGTCAGACTCTGCTCAGCCAATGCCCAGGCTCTCTCAGCTTCTCGTGCTCTTTTTTCGGAATCCTCGGTAGCCTTGTCCTTATACTTTGCCGTGGCCACTGCTATGTCCTTCAAGGCTCTCTCTCGGTCAACATCCTTAGCAACCTCTTTCAGCCGATCCTCAATTATGTAAGCTAGTTGTGTTGCCTGTAATCGCAATGTCAACAAGTATAAAGGAAGAGTATAAACACTTACCTGTGAAACAAAATAGAAGTAAAGTGCATTACCGCTATGGTGTGCCACTGGAGCTGAGAGGATAAAGATTCATCCAAACTAGTAGAGAAGAAGTGCACGACTTCCGGAAACTACAGGCCCTGACCCAGGCTTCACGCGACCCGGGCACCCTCACCTTGAGCCCAAGTTCTCACGCTAGCCATCATGGGGAGGGGCTTGTTCCCGAGCCTAAAAATCATTTGCCATCCCACGGCCAAGTGTGTGGAGGAAGACGCCACATTGGATTCGAGTTGCCGGGTAAGGCGAACTCTGCCAGGCTCCTAAATGACCACACCGCCCGTTGCAGCAACTAGGGGAGTCCTCGAGGGGGCTTCTTCTTGTACTCGGGAAGAGTCTGTAGTGCACTGCCTTTTTTGGGTTCAAGTGGTTAGAGGATGATGATCTCTACTTGGGGCCTGCTACTATTGAGCTAATAGGCGTGCACTGGGAATGAACCTTTCCATCATCATTGTCCTTCTAGTCACCATATTGCCCTTTTCCTGTTTGTCTTCTACTTCAGAAGAATTTATCGATTCAACCTCCGCTTGTTCGGCTGGTTGAACCACGGCATCGAACTCCTCAACGAGTCTATGGATAGCACGACCTTGGAAAACGGAGTTGGTCGACGCGTCTCTCACGGGAACTAATGACTCCGCTCTAGCCAATCGAGGGCCGAGGTCCTGAGCTTTGCCTACAGTTAGGTTGGGAGGGAGGAAGTTCAAATGGCATATGTCAATATAAGATAGTAGCGGGCTAACTACTAATAGAGCTTGGTTGAATGATTGCCAGGTGGAGTAGACTGGGGTGCAATCGAGTATGAGGTGAGACGCTTGGAACTGCCCGTCGAAATTCACAAAGATTTCTGATTGAAGAACAAAATTTAAGTCCTTCACATGTACAACTCTGCTGTCCGGCTTGAATCTCTTACCATCTGCGTTAAAAAAAATAAAAATAAAAATAACAACAACAACAAACAAACAAACAACACTTTTTTAGACAGTAACAAAGCTAAACAAAATACAAGTACAAATAGTTAGTTATGCACAATACCGACCAACATCCCGAGGTGAGGTTGGGTAGTTGAGCTCGTTGGCATGCCAATTGCCACTCACTCAAACATATTCTCCTACTGAAATTTTGTTAGAATCGGGTAGGCATGATATAAGCCATACTCGTACATCCCTAACTTTCAAGTAATAATCTGTCCTAATGTTGCCACATAGACTATATATGAAATTGATGTCATGGTGATCTAGCCGCAACATGTATAATTGGTTTAAACGGTTGACGCAACTCACCGTCGGCCTTGTCTTATATGAACCAGTTTATCATCCTTTTAGAATTACCCTTATCATTGAACAAATACTAGAAGCTGAAGCTACTATATAATTCCTGCATTTTTATTACCTATTCTCATTGTTCAAATTATCAAATTATTTAAAAAATAAATAAAAAAAATAAAACAATATCCAACAAAAAATAAAACTTCTAGACATTTGACCATTGGAATTATGTACTTTATAATTAGCAGAAAATGATCAAGGGTAAGAAACTTTATTTTTTATTCTTAAAGAGAGAAGACCATTATGAAATTTGAATATAAGTCGTACCAGATTTAAACCAATGTTGTCCCCGCCCCTAACAAAAGGATAAAATTAATTACTTTGCATTAGATCATAAATTTCATATTTGATGCCTTTTAGGTTTAAGGTAATTATTTCATTGTTTTTAATGCTTTTTAGGTCAAATTAAGCTCCTATTATGGTTAGATATTAATTATGATTTATTTTAGAATATATTACTGTACGAGTATGGCCTTGGGCCCAATGGGCCTCGGCCTAAACATTCTCAAGCATCGAAGCTGGGCCCAAACCTCATAGTAAGCCTATATCGTTTTTAAGTGCATGATAGATAAGCTTATGTTCGGCCGTATATAGTTTGTTTCGGATTGCGTATGCCCAGAACAACATACCTCCCTAGTGGCTTGGTATTGCCTTGGGGAGTATCGCTACCGGGCGATCTTTTGGAGGAGGAAATCAGTTCCAAAGCCACTACCACCATTTCCAATGAGATATATTCCATGTCAAGAATAATCACATCAGACCCCACCCACACAAGTGAGACCAGAGTGCAATTATTAAACCCTTACAAACCTCAAGCTATAAATAGGAGAATGGAGTAAAGAATGGGGGTTGGAAACTCTGGAAAGAAGAAGGGAGAAAAGAGAGAGAAAGAGAGCGAATTTGGAAAGCTAGGGAAAAGAGTAACACGGAGAGGAAAGCAAGGGTGTTTACTGGGGTTAAGGGAAGTTAAAAGTCTTATTTGGGGTGGAACTGCCCTTAGTAAGAAACACTAGGCCCACTCTATAAGTAAATTGTGAGCCAAATTCTAGGCTTGGTCCTTCAGGCTGAGTTTGGGTGCTCACAATTACTTTCTTGTTTGTCAAGTTTTACTGAGTCTTTAAATAAATCTTCAAGTCTCTAAACATTTTTGAAGAAGTGAGATTTAGTTTAATAAAATTATTGAGTTTTCTTTATTGTTTCTCTAATGGATTCCAGATTCATTTTCCTTATGAATTCGAGGTTATCTTTTAGAAACAAATGTGTTTTGTTGGGTTTTGAGTTTGTAATGTTGGCAAACCATGACAAAAACTAAGTCTCATTAATTTAGAATGGTCTACATTGAAGCCCAAGAAAAAAAACTCAAGTTTGGGATAAAAACAAATGAGTTACAAGCTGTTTGGTTCGATTGATACTCGATTGATGCTAGTGATATTCGATCGATCGAAAATCGCATATCAGCAAAATTAGCAAACGTAAAAAGGCCATAACTTATCCGTTTGAAACCCAAATCGCGAGCCATTTTTTCTAGTATTTAAAGGACATTATAAGCTAACTCTAGGTGGGGTTTTGAGAGTTTTTTTTAGAGAGATTAGAGTGCATCTTGTGCCTTTTTTTTTGTAGATTTAGGGTTTTGTACCCAAAAACTCTCTTATGTCTTCTACCAGTGTTATTCCTTGAAGAATCTTAAGATCCGGTGTTGTAGAAGTTGTTGCCTTCTCTAGTCATCAAAGGTGCTGATGATCTAAACCTTCAAGGGTGGTCTTGGAGTCACAAACAGGAGAGTTTGTGTTGCTAAACCTTTGAGTGTGATCTCAAAGTCACAAATGTGGGTGTTCAGGTTTTGCAAAGGCCAAAGAAAGAAGGAGTTCATGGTCTCGGAGCTTGCACGTGGTCGTGTCAGTAAATTTCTACTGGTAGGTAGCAATAGGATGTTAGTGGTTTAAGTCCTATTGTAAAACTTCGATTCTTTCATAGTGAATTTGCTTTTTACCTTGAGGATAGCTAGGTTAAATCATCCCCAAGTTTTTTACCGGTTTGGTTTTCCTGGGTCATCATATCTTTGTGTTCTTTATATTCTGCACTTTACATTGATATGATTATATGATTGTGTTAACCTAGATCTGAAATTTGGACTAAATAATCACTTGACTAATTTATTAGGTTAATCCAATTGTGTTTTTAAGGAGTCTAAAAACAAACATATTTTGTTTTTTATTTTTTAGAAATATAAACATGTTCTATTTTTTTGTTTCTTATTAATAAAATACCTTGTAATAGGAATATTAATGAAAATTGGTAATGTGTTAACTAATTCTTTTGTAAAGTAACATGGTGGAAAACTGTCGAAATGTGTTATCATTTTGATTCTTTTAATCTTTGCATTCTGTGTGTGTATATATATATATCTATTCTCGTAATAGAAGAATTTTATAATCTTCCTAGATTGAAATCTATTATCTTGATTCTAACTTGTTATTGAATTTAACATTATCATTTGACCTCATACTTTTACTTATATCCCTATTCTTTGTGACAAAAACTTGTTCTTTGTGTCATCAATGCCCACATCTTTTCCCCTAATTTTGTATTGAATATGTTGTCTTTCACATCACTCGACAACAACACCACTAAAATCAGAGTTATAAATGATACGACCAAAGTTTCTTAACTGTTAGGAAGAGGGCTCAATGGTTGCAAACTTGCAATGCCTGTAACTCCTCATCTAATGTTATCTTCATTGAAGCCAACTGATTCTTCAAAGTCTACAATTCACTCAAATACTCAACAACAACTATTCACCCTTTAAATTCATAAATTCACAAGCTTCCTAATTAACAATTCTTAATTTTAAGTCATTCGCTCGTACAAGCTCTCCTACTTTTTCAAAGTGTATAAACACTAGTATCACTTGCAATGTGATGAAAGGCGCAATCATCTACTCATGACAGATAAACCTGATAGTTTTCCTATTCATCTTTTTCCATCCTTTTTTAGATTTCTCCTTTGGATTGGTCATATCACCTTCAATAGGCTCAGACAAATCCTAATAATAAAACAAATCCTCCATCTTAGGCTTCCAAACAGGATAGTTTGGATGTTGGAACCCATTAATTTATCATGGTCTCAATTGTCTCTTCCATCTTATTTCACATAATAAAACACACACTAGGTCAGCTAAGCTTTGATACCACTTATTGGGCCACAATCTAGCCTTGGTATATTAATAAATTCAACAAATGATTAATTTTAACCAATTCCAGATATTCTAAATAAAATTACCAAACCAAGATTTCAAACTAGTCCTAAGTAAATAAGTTTTCTATGTGAAGGGAAAAACCATAGGATTAAATTTGAATAAATCTACTACAACAAAATCAATTACATTAGACTCTAATGTTTATGTCTAAAACTTGAGTTTAGAACAAATTCATTAATATCACCTTTGTAGAAATTAATATAAAATCAATTAAAATCTTCACTTACTCTTAGTACTTTTTTTTAAGATAAAGTATCAGAATTTTTTGCTAAATAATAATTACAAGAAAAATACAATAGATAATGTGGGGAGAGACCATGCACCTAGAGAGAGATTACAACCAAAAACAATCCAAAATTTGTGGAGAAAAACCAATACGATCTAGCAAACATTTCTATATTTTCCAAGAAAACCAATACAATTTGGTAGATATTCTTATGCTCTCAAAAAAGAACATTACAATCTGATTTACCTCACAGACACCAAAACCAGATTTAGAAGAGAAATCCCACTTCATTGTGAAGATAACAGGGCTTGGTGCCAAGAGTAGGAAACCACCAGCACTAGAGAATCCATGTGAAGATCCAACAATCAGGTGCTAAGGAACTCAAATCCAAATAGGCGTGAGTCAAACTTGGTCCAGAGATTCCCTTTAAGGGTTTTTAGGGTGGCTCAGCTGCCACCGGTGGACAAGACACAGCGGATCTAGGCTGGCAAGTATCCACAACAAAGATGGAGAAAAACACCATTAAGGGCGGCGAGAGAGACACAAGGGTTGAGGAGGGCTCATGTAGAAGTTAGCACTTGCAGTAGAGCTATAGAGGACTCAGGCACATGTTAGCACCTTGTACTCATCGCGAAACTTTAAAGTAATTGCAAAATCAAGAAAGGAATTTTTGGAACTCCTCTCTTTCACAAATTTAAATACTACAACTCTATGTAATTGTGGCTCTCAAAAATCTCTCCTTAGAGAAACCCTTAATTTTTTTTCCTTGGGTGTGTGACAAGTGACAACTAAAAAAACTAGTTCTTATTTTCTTTGTCCTCTCAAACGCACACCACACTATATCTATTTTTTTTCCTCTCGCCAGCTCTGTCTGGCTCTCACTGTTTGCCTTTTTCTTTCTTTCCTGATGGCACTCTAAAACCACAAATAAATTCTGTTAATATTAGAAACCCCAGTTACCTTTTGTTTTCTCCTAAGCAAATAAGCAATCGTTTGTCAAATGCAAAAAGCATTAGGTCTACTTTTGCCGGTGATGTGGGCCACTGACTTATAAACTTGTCTTGTGTGGGCTGGACTTTGTATCCGTACACCCAATAGAAAGATCGTTAACAATAATATCAACTTACCATCTAATGAAGTACTATGCAAGTTATGATTTGAGTTTCCAAAATGGTCTATTCGCTATATGTTTGTATACCAATTACATAATAAAACATGGCCATTTTAGCGAACATAAACTGAGAAAAAATAATTAACATGCATGCAATAGCGAGTGAGCTCTTGAAATGATAGCCAATTAGCTAATTAATTATTATGCCAACTGCATATTTTCTAGATGAAGCTGAACTATTCCTCTAGAAACAGTTTCTAAAAAGTTTTACAAGATATCTCCAACTTAATTTAAAAGATTCCATTGAATTTCTTCACAAAAGAAAAACCCTTACAAAGATGTGAAAATTCAAATACTTTCAATGAGTTAACCAAGTTTAGGGTTCAGATCAAGGGAGTGGTTCTCAGCCAGTGGATACAATGTCACTTTCAGATGTATCTCGATGATAAGATAAGATCATTCAATTTCTGTTGCAGCCCAGATAGATCAAGGCAACCCAAATCATTGCCCTGTAATTCAAATTGGACAAACTCAGGCAGAATTTCCTAATTTCATGGGAACCCTAAACCTAGAAATAAATGAATTATTATCAAACGTACGTACCTTGGATTGAATAGAGTAAATTAACCTTTCATTTTCTCTACTCGAAAAACAGTGAACTACATCAAGTCCTTCTCTGAGCAAGATTTCAAGCACTTCCGATAGAAGCAAACCTTCATTGACATTGGTTGTTACTAAAATTTGCACCCCATCACAACAAGGTTGGACTACAACACTCAAATTAGATAAATTTTTAAGCTCATTCCTCCTCACACTCAATTCTTGGATCTTATTCTTCAGGTATGTAATATAGTTCATGGCCTCGTTTGTGTGATCAGATACCGAGCGCTTCCCCTAAAATCCCACCAAAACAACAATTATGCAAAGCAAGAAAATAAGGATACATAGCCATTTCTTGACAGAACATTGAAATTCCATAAGTTATGTAACATATGAAGGAAGAAAATTAAATGAAGGTTCATGAATCCTAACCTTAATCATTTCCATAGGGAGCAGTGACCGAAGTGATGCATTAAGAATGGCCATTTTCTTTCTTCTTTGTCTTTCAGTGTCCCTACGCATGATCTTCTTATTAATAATAGTATTTGCTTTATCATTGTCTAATATTTGATGCGTGAGGCATTGATCCGGTACTTGATATTGTGGCATTCTATCTTCTTGGTGGGGAATGGATGAGAATTGCCACACCACCTAATCGCTTTGGTGGTAAGGAAACATTATTGGATGAAGACTACTGTTTCTTCAAGCTTTTCCTCTTTGTTGTTATTTATTATATGTGAAAGCTAAAAGAATTAGACACCCCTATAGCATGGGAATGATGTTAAAGTTCGTTGTGGGGCTATCTTTTTTACTTTTGTACCGAACAAATTCCTGCCCATTTTCTTTCACATTTGGTTGACCAACACTTGTCGTTAATCGACGCAGTGAGGATCGGACATTATTGGGCATGGCAAATTGACACGAAGCTGTAATATAAACCACATGGTTCAAGCAAATAGAACATTAGAATATTGCAAAGATATTTTAACGCACTAAGAACTATAGAATTAAACTAATAAAATGGTAACATGTCAATTTTTTATTTGCTTTTCCTAACCTTAAGACACTTTCAGGTAGCGTTTCTCATTCGTACCCTAGTTTGTATACTATTTTTTAACTGTGTTCCTCGTTTTTGGTCCATTGCTTTAAGTTGTACGTGGATATGTGGATATATATCATTGGTGATTGGTTTCAAGAATGCAATGAACATGTAATAGACTGGAAAAGCATGAGAAAGAATTAATTATTTGGAAAAGCCAAACTAAGTACCCAACCCCCAGCTTGGGGTTGAGTATCTTTGATGTGTTTGTGTAATTAAACACATTAAAGTACTAATTCTTTTTGATAATTGAACTCATTAAATTACCAATTGAAATATGTACAAACATGTGACACAAACTAGAAGAATATCTCAAAAAAATTCCAGGCCAAAATGGTTAGGTTCTAAATATTTAGAATTAAATATTTAGGTTCTAATTTTATGTATGTTAGCAAACCGAGTACAAAAATATGTCTAGTATAACATATTTATGTCTTAAAACAGTTTTAGACATCGCTCAAGTTGTTTCAAGTCAAGATTCAAGAACAGTCAAGCTGAAGAAAGAAAAATTCAAAATTTGCCTTGCTCAACCGATCGAGAGACTTTTTCGAGATGTGTTTTCTGCAGATTTTAAATAAAGCCTAAAAGCCGGCGAAATGTTTAGGGTTTGAGTCCAACACTACTAGGTATAAAGGCAAGACCCTAATACACATTTTTCAAGACTTGTGAGTTACTCCTATGAGATCTAAGATGTTTTGTAATCTTCAAACTCAACAAGCATCCACTGCAGATCAAGGTAATCAATACCATACCGGTACCAACCGTACCGGCCGGTATGTATACTGGTATCGAAATATCAACGTTTCGTATCGGTTTAAATACTGACCGTACCGGCCATGTACCGACCATACCGGCCAATTTCGGACAATACCAACCGGTACTAGGCGTACCGGCCAGTACCGGGCGTACCGACCGGTATAGAAAAAAGTTTTTTTTTTTTTTTTTTTAAGTTTTGTAATTTTTGAATTTTTATTAAGACAGAATGGTAACTTATTTGCATTAACTTATTAGTATTATTTGTTTTCTTAGTATGCAATGGTAACTTTTAAGCTTTCTATTTTTTATATTGTGTTTTTTTTTTTTTCATTTCTTTTAATTGATACTAAAGTCTAAAACTATGAATAATTAGTTCTGAATTGAGGAAATGTTTTATGGTAAACTTTTGTATTTATTATAATACACACATATACATACATATATATATTTTTATTTATTTATTTATAAATATAAAAAGTAGGGGTAGACCCGAAACAATACACCAGTATTGAACGGTATCCGAAATATATCGTACCGTTGGCTTAATCGGTACAGCCTGCGGTACAATATTGACTCCCTTACTGTAGATTAGATTGATATTGCATGAACCGATGGAGATAAGTCGTTGCATACAAAATCAACTACTACTGATGATCTAAAACCTTTAAGTGGGATCTTAAAGTCACAAACTAGAGTGTTTGTGTGTAACAAATTCAAATAGAAGACTTCGTGGATTTGGAGCTATGTGTGGTCACTTGAGTAAGTACTACAAGAGGTAGAATTAGATTTAGGGAAAAATCTATTGTAAACACTTCCATTCTATTTGGTGAATTTGTTGTCTTGTGGATTGTTTAGGTTAAATCCTCCCCAGATTTTTTACTTTGAAACTAGACGGTTTCATTGGTTTTTCTGGGTCATCACATCGCTTGTCTTCTTTACTTTTCCATTTTATGTAATAAATCTAAGTAACTACTTAGCTATTATATTAGATAGGTTAAACAATCTGAGTATATAGGAGTCTAAAGCACAAACAAAATCTTTACAACTATACACAGCATGGGCGATAATTCTATGTCGTTTGCCACATAAGAATTATAATCAGAATCCCTCGCGGACTATGGAATTGCTTTATAAACTGTATGGTGGTGCTGAATAATGCATTGTCAAAGTAAAACTTGTATGCATGTAATATTTATTCAAAAAATACAAGAAAGATCGGGGGACCTAACACGTACGTTGTGGTATAAATATGTGTCATTAGTATATACAGATTTTTCTATGATAGTTGTCTAGATTCAATGTATCACTACAGTACTGTGCTACCATTGTAGTAGAGTATACATGTACCATTATACTATGTACTGTTGAACTTCTATACTTTTATCGTACTTTAGTATGCCTATATAAAAAGGATCCCGCTTCTGTTCAGTGGCCCGTGCCACTGGACATGTTGGATTGTGGACACGTGTGCAAGACTAGACACATGTCCGTATCCTGACGGGTCCAGTGACTACAGAAACTAAACCCATATAAAAAAAGCAACTCATATATATACGGTTCTCATAAAATATTTTTAAAAATGAATGATTAATATGTGTTTTAAGAGCATATATTAATCAAAAGATTGAGAAAAATGTTAGGACTGCAAAAAAATTACATAAATTTTGCCACAATTTACCATATGGCAAATTGTGGATGATGGAAAAAAGTGGTGGGGTTCATATTGGTCAAATAAAAAAATTTAGAAAAATATTAGGACTAAAAAAATTATACAAATTTTACCATAACTTACAAAAAAAAAAAAAAAATGGTAGATATATGTAGATTCACCTCGCTCAAAACTCGCCATATGTGAAATGTGACCAAAGTTGTATAATTTTTTTTGGGGGTTATAGGTGCTCACACGCCTGACACACACCAGCAGCATCAGGATGCGTGCACTGTGTGCCATGTGTCACAAATTGATGTTGTCACATTTCACAATCTGTTGCTGCCACACAGCTCTACAACAATGTCAGCTTGCCACGTCAACTACTCTGTTGGCACCATGTCATTAGAGGTGCACATCACTCCACGTCATCTACTATTAGTGGTGGCCGTTGTCCATTGACTTTAATAATTGAGAGTTGGCTTTGACGTGGTGTGCACTTTATCCAGTTTTTTGGGCTAATATCAAAATTTTAGTTGGTTTTTGCGTTTAAAATTTTAAAATCACACGAAATAATGTTCTCTCTCTCTCTGTCTACATTGTTAAAATTTTAAAATATGATTAAAGGATTAAATTTACTATCTTTTAATAATTTAAGTTTTTAAGACAGTTGAAATTTTAAGTTTTATTCTTGTTTTCATTCAATCTCCTATCTAACTATTTACAATCAGTAATTTAACACATAGTTCTTGATTAGGAGAACTATAATTTTTAAGCTCAAGTTATGTGCTTTTCCTCAAAAGTCATAAGCTTTAACTTAATGTCACTGAGAAACATAAAGCTATCATTTATCAAAATTTTCACTCTATCTCTCATCCTATTATTTACAATCGATAATTTAACATGCATAGTTCTTGATGGTTTGAACTACAATCTTTAAGCTCAAGTTACGTGCAGCTTCCGCAAAGGTTGCAAGTTTTGGCTTTATGTCATTGGAAAACATACATTGTGTTTGGTTGCAAATGGAGGAAGAGAAAAGAAAATAAAAGATTAAGGGAAAAAAAATGATAAAGAACATGTTCCCTCTGTATATGGTTGGAAGTAGGAAAGGGAAGGGAAAAGAAGATATTTATATGTGGGGCCCGATAATTCATGGACCAGGCCCATTTGCCCTTAGAGAGTCCAAAGGCCCGAGCCGAGGAGAACTGTGGCCCAAGCTCTACAATATACAGAGCACAAAACAATTTTGGGAGGCAGCCGAGGACAGTTCAGTCCTCGACAGATCCTGAATCCCACCGGAATAAAGGGGTAAAACTGGTATAGGGACGAATTTGTAAGGAGATCCAAAATATCTTGGGGAAGTTATCCTTACTACCCTTTCAGATAAGATCCAACACGTGACAGAGCCGCACTCTGCAACTTTATCAACCATCCCCAACAATTCTGGGATTAGACTGATGGGACAAATATCAGTCCTGTAAAGATTGACCCTACACGTGGACGAAGGACAATTAACGCAGACGAGTATAAAAGAAGAAAGTAAGTAACTCTAAAGCGGGGGCTCTCGATCCCACCTCCAAGAAAAGGGAGACAATCTGGGTGAGAACATCCTAACAACACCTGAGATTACAGAAAAAACCCATTGTCGGGTAACCGGGGTAAGACCCCAATGGTCCTCGGATCCCATCCGAGGAGGCCCATCCACAATTTCCTCTAAAACCAGGGCCAGGCACCGCCCCGTGTCCAACGACTAGCTTTTCAAGCCCACTCTCTACAAATCATATTGTGAGGGATCTTTCATGCGCGAGCCCAACATCTTTATTGGACCGCCAGAGAATTGTGTCCTTACATTATATATTTTTTATTTGTTTGGTTTGCAAAGAAGAAAAATGTGTTTTTTTTACCTTTATACCTCTATTAAGTGGGCAAGTGAGTAAAATGCTAATAGGCAAAATTGTAATTTCCAAAATCTTTCTCTTTATTTTTGTTTAGTTTGGGCTGATTGAAATTGGTGGGCCCGGTGGATTTAATTTCTTTTCCTTTCCCTCCATTTTTTCCAACCAAACAGCAGGAAAATAATCCCTTCCCTCCAATTCTTTTCCCTTCTCTCCTCTTCCTTCCATGCCAAACACAGTGGTAAAATTAGCCTCTTCATCAAGACTGAGAAAGAGAGGAAGTTAGCATGAAGTTGAAGGTTATGACATTGTCAGCTTTTTCCTTGCCATCCCCAACCTTAAAGACGCTTTCGGTAAGCATTTCTCATTCGTCCTTAGATTGTATACTATATATTGTTGCTTTTAACTTTTAAGTTCTGGATATGTGGATATGTATCATTGGTGATTGGTGCGAAGAATGCAATGGACATGAAATAGACTCGAAACGCATGCGAAAGAATTAATTATTCCTTCTTGAGTTGGAAAGCCAACTTAAGTACCTAACCCCTGGCTTGGGGTTGATGAGTATCTTGGATGAGTATGTGTAAACAATAAAGTACAAATTTATCAATTATATACAAACACGTGACACAAACTAGAAAATTATCAGAGAGGAATAAGTGGCAGGCCAAAAACCTCACAAGTATACACAGCATGGGCAATAATTCTATGTCACTCGCCACATAACAATTGTTGCTCAAAAAATAAAACACTCCATTTATTTGGAACACAACTTTATTTTAATGGCATGGCATGCTCTTTATATGAGAAGAAAGTACGTTTGTTTTAGTTGTGTTTTGTTTAGATTTGTAAATGATAATTGTGGCTTGGTGTTATCTGAGACGAGGAATATCAAGTTATAAGAAAAAGAGTTTAGAATTGTAGTTTTCTATTTTTTACAAGAAGAAGCAAAGTTTGAATTCTCCATCTTCTATTTTTGTTACTATTGAATTATGAAAAAATTATCTTAAAAAAAGATATAAATAATAAATCCAACATTATAAACAAAACCCCTCCAATATATGCATTTTATGGCCCATTCACTGTCCACCACATGTATTTATGAATATATAACACACTAAACTAACTAGTGATGTAAGATGGGTTGGGTTACTTACAAAAATAGAACCGAGGATAGGCACCCTCTGGAGCATGATTTTCTCTGTTTCACTTAAATGACACACTAAAAATTGCTTTGTAATGCATATGGTGGTACTAAATAATGAATTGTTAAGGTAATATGTGCTTGATAATGTTCTAAAACACAAGGGAGATATATCCCTTCAAACAGTGCAAATTATGCATAACGAATATTGTAATATATTTGTGAATAGTATATCTCACATTGAGGAAAAAAAAAACGAAAGAAATTGATATACAAGATTGGATCTAAATTTTTTAGAATTAGACTTTTAATTTAATGATGTCTTGATATGTATATGAACACTACAATAAAGATTCTCTTAGGTGTTGATCCCCCTAACAAAGGAAAGATAGATGCCATTGGCCGTTGCAAAGAACACTTTTAAATTTATTTGTTTCTTTTTTGGGTTGAGAATGGAGAATAATATATGCTTTGAGAAAGGAGAGTAGCATCACGGACAGTACCAATGCATATAGGGTTGGAATACTTAAACCCAATATAATACAGGCAATCTGTTGCTGAACCAGGAACTGTTGTTATAAAGTAACATAAAGGCTAAAGATTAGCTTAGCTGTTTCATGACTTCACTCTATTTAATATACTTCCTAATTATGTGTTTGGGGATATATAAAAGGGTCAATATATTATGAACATATACTAGCTAGCAGGCTAGGATTATAAAACAAAAGTGGATGCTGTGTATAGTGTAGGTCCATATTTCCGCTTTCTAATTTTTACTCATGTTTTTAAAAGCAATGTTGGATGTTAGGGATATATTTTTATGTAATTGGTATATCCTTTGACAAAACACACTTTATTTATATTTTGGTAAATCTAAGAAGGTTCAAGATGATCATTACAAGTGGTTAAATTGAAGACATGAAGATTACTCAAGAACTACTCAAAAAAAGTGCAATCTGTAAGTCTCGATACCTCCTGGACAGAAACTCGATCTATCGAGATTTATTAAAGCTCGACAGATGTCTCGATCTATCGAGTTTACGAGTTTCAGTCTATAGCCAACAATGTTTTTATTCTAAAAGGCTATTTGTTTATGGGTTTGTATAATCCTCATAGGACTAGGAAAGCCCAAGATTTGTGTAAACCTATTTGGACTAGGAGAGCCCATTAAGCTCCTATTTAAAGGAGGTGGAAAAAGAAAAAAACCTAACCCTAGAGAGCTTCATAAAGTTTTCTTTTTGAAACCCTAGCCTCCTCCTACAAAAGAAAGAGTTCTTGCTGCGTTTCTTGTACGCCTTTGGGTTCTGTAACCAAGCAAAGTCTCTTGCACCAACATTGAAGATCTTATTGGTGTTTCTATGTGAAGCTGCTGCAAATCAACTACAACAATCAAAGGGTTGTTGTGGAGTTAGTCACGTACTTGGATTCGTGCAAAGAAGTAAGCCGCATACTGAGATCCGTGCATCAAATTGGTTAGTCACGTACTGGGAGCCGTGCATTACAAAGAGAGATTGTCACTATAGAACAAGTCCAATTGAGTATTAGGATAAAGGTTCAACTATAGGTTGGTATAAGGTATTGAGATTCTTTTACTTGTAATTGCTTGTTTTGATAATAATGGATTCTCGGGAGTGGTGACTTTAAAATCACCCAGTAGGGTTTTTACTGTATAGGCTTTCCCCATTTGTAAACAAATCACCGTATCAAATTTATTTTCCGCTGCATATTTAATTATTTAGTGATTTGTTTGTACTACCACACGCTTTGCATGTAATTAACTTAATTAATTCATTTGACTAAATTAATTGGTTAATTTATCACAAGGGGTCAATTCATTTTTTGGCCTATAAAGGACATGGCCCTAATTAAGGATTAACAGGTCTAAGTTAATAATCTCTCCACTAAGATATGTGTTCTAGTATATACGTGGAATCTCCCAAAAACTTAGGTTTTGTTTGGTAAAAACAAATTTGTTTTTGAGATCATTCAAACAAAAAACAGATTTTTTTTTTTTTTGGTTGAAAGAGGCTACGTGTATGCACAAACCTATCCAGAAATTCTTCTCACCAAAAAAAAAAAAAAAGACCTATCCAGGAATTGACATTCGTCCTCTAGTTCATGCATAGACCCTTTCAACAAACTAAGGCTCCTGAAATCTCTCCAAAAACAGGCATATAATAGATAGATACCCCAAGTGCTTAATTTAAACAAATCCTTGAGTCCGTACACAATCTTGTGGATACTTGGTACTTTATTCCAGGAAATTCTTTTGCAAACAAAGATAGCTGAATATACCATAAAAAAATAAAAAAAAATAAAAAATGAAAATTAGGGTAGCTGTCTAGCTGAATATTAGATATTCGATGACAGTCAATAATAACGTCTTTTGTTTATTAATGTAGTATCTATTTAAAATTGTATGTCATGGTCTTCATGGATAGGTTAGAAGAATATATATTTATTTTATTAGCAAAGAAGTTGACTTGATTTCTTGGTGTGAAAGATAAACGTTCTCATTGTTAAGAAATAAATTGATTATTTTTTTTTTAATTTATCGATTATACATAAGCATTGTTTTTAAGGATTTCTGTGGTTTTGGCCCAAAATGGTCTTTCTATGTGCATATATGTTGGAGTTATGTGATAAAAAGAACACTGTGAATTATATGTGAGTTGAGAGTTTCAGAATGTCTTTCCCCCTCCCCCCTTCACATACAAATAGAAGATTTTCTCTACCATTTTGTAGGTTTTGCCAACTCTAAAGAGTTTGAATCTTCTTTTAAAAAAAAAAAAAAAAAAAAAAAAAAAAAAAAAAAGAGGAGATTTTCGGGTTTTAATCTGATTGATTTCGTCATAATTTTAAATATCTTGTAAGTATTATTATCTTTTTAGTGTGTTATCATCAACAAGTTGTATATTAGCATTTTAATGAACGGTCAATGAGCATGTATTCCTGCTAGATCAAAAGACTTGGTCAGAGTCAATGTACAGTTGGTAGAGGTATTTTATTTCGGACAAAATTTAGTTACAAAATTAGTTGTAGTTTAATGTTACAACCTTACTTAATATCATTAACATTACTATATGTTTTGAAAATCTAACCGTTGGATTGCATATTCTTTATACTTTTATGTCAAATTTTGTGACAATCAGATAATATTTACTATATAATCTATAAGATTATATTTTATGCATAATTTTAAACTACAAAACTTGCAATTTAAAAAATTTATTGATGACATATCTATTGATTTTTAATTTTTTAGAAATTTTGCAAGCATGAAGGATATAAGAAGAAGATATAATCCAATTGTGAATTTATCAAAATTCACCTTTAATAAAAATATATTGAGTAAGATTGTAATCTTAGACAAGATCTTAGGTGACAAATTTGTAGAGTAGTTAGCGCTAATGCGTTGACTTTAAAAATCTATCAATATTTATAAGTTTGTTATTTTACTTGATTTTATTTTATCTTAGATTTTAGAAGAGATTTTGAAGATTAGTATCCATTACACACATTAATGCACACATTACACACTCAAAAAAACAATTGCAATCATGACTTAATTATGATTTATTATATATGAATGAATCAGTTATAAGTTCTTAGATCCAAAAAAGGAATTTGAGAAAATCTCCAACATCTCATGCATTGCAATTTCTGAGGTAAATAATATGGTCTTATGACTCTTATTGCTAGGCAAAGCATTCAATATGGTCTAATGCCCCTTTCAACAGTTCACGAATATATATAGCTTCATTCTATTATGGATCAATAACGTCAATTTTTTTTTTTTTTAAATGGCTCGTACTTCATTTCACTTAAATCTAAATGCACAATATATACACAGCAAAAGTACTGGAAATATCCTGTTCTGTATACGAAGAACATTTTGTTATATATATGTGACTCAAGTATGGTTTACTCCTTTGGAATGTAGTATAGATTGGAACTATAAAACAATGTGGGTAACAAGTTTATATGTTGGACTGTAATTCCACCATCTTTGAAAAGGGGGTGGGGGGGTTATAGAGTCCAAAAACTTCTGAATAAATAGTGTTTGAAATCTTTAAAAGTGATATATAATAGAGCCAGTGATATGTGTCAGTTATGATGGAGTTTTGTAAGACTTCTACAATATGGCTTACTCATTGATGATGTAATTAAGTGTACGACATTAATAGTCTTTCCCAGGAGTTCTGTACATCACTGGCTTATAAATATTTACACATGCATAAAAAATTCTTTCAACTCATACCTGGATGCCTAATCAACCCACACAGTTATAATTTAAATAATTCTCAAATTTAAGAAAAATTTATATGAACACTAACATCAATCAATGGCAATCATAGATCGATATTTGAATCTTTATAACAAGGACACACATGCTGTGCACACACGCGCACACACACACAAACACAGACGTACAAGTGCATAAGTGTACATACACACATGCAAACACATACGCTCACGAATACACATATAGAAGCGCATGCATGCAGGCGCACAACACAAACTAAGATCAATTTATTATGAATTAATTCCAAAATAGATCAATAATTAAATCTCTATAAATATGAACACACAAGCGTATGTGTGCAAGAGCGCGCACACAAACTCTAAAGGTACGTTTGGTACACTGAATATAGATTACATTAGAAATGGTAATCTTTATTACTGGAAATAGAAGACATTGTAATGGAATAACTATTACTATTCATAAGTTTGGTTGTTACATATGGAAAGATTGTAAAAGATGATGTATAAGGAAACTTTATATTTTTGGTAATATATTAATTTTAAAACCTATTATATATACTAAAGAATAGTTATTACATCCATTTTAAAGAGGAATAACTATTCTTCAATTTAAAGAATAGTCATTCTAATGTAATAACTAATCCGTGTAATAAAGATGTAACCAAATGACCAAATTACTATTACACATAAATAACTATTCCATTACAGGAGCTATTACAACATACCAAACATACCCTAATATTAATGCATGAACTAATTATAAATTATATCAATAATGATAGTTTTATAATATGGATACACAAAATATTGATGTATGAACTAATTCTAAAGTAGATCAATAATGACAATCATATAAGAATAATCAGATCTCTACAGCATAGACACGTGCTTTAATCTTAAATCTTTCAGAAAGTATAAACTAATTCTAAAGTAGAAATGAGTGAAATTTACAAAGGTCACACACACAAGTAAGCCACTTACCGTAAGTAAACACACACCCTAACATTAATGTATGAATTAATTCTAAAGTAGAAATTAGTAAAATTTACAAGGGTCACAAACACAAGCAAGCCACTTACCAAAAGATTAGGGTGATACAAACCCATGAGTAGAATTCATCATTGAAAATCGATTTATAAGGGAAATTAAAGTGTCTAAGAACTTATATACACATGGTTAAACTTGCACTTAAGATTCATGTAGAACATTTGGATCATAACACACCACCATGCTTTGCAGTCTGACCACAAATCCACAACTCATTCAATCCCATACTTAAAGAGTTATGTTTGATACCAAATGCTGCAAACTTATGGGTAGAACTCACCCTTAAAAGTTGACTTATACAAGAAAGATGTTCAAGAGCTTATATAGACATGATTAAATTTGCACTTAAGTCATGTGAGACATCTAAATCATAACATAATGCAATTAAGTACATATTAGTGAAATTTACAAGAGTCATGTTAGCCTGACATGTGTGGTCTGTCAAAGAAAACAAACAGATAACAGGAGAGACTTATAAAAGTTGACTTCAAAGTTTATTAAGCATTTAAGTCTAGGGATATATATTTGCCTTACCCTCAACTTAAAAATCAAAGCTAACTATACCATTTGATTTCCTGATGCCTAAGTGTATCTGGTCAATATCAATTTACTGCACTCTACATTATGAAGTTGACAACATGTGCTTCAAAATGAATGTTTCCTAATGCAAAATCCCTCTGCATGGGCCATGGAAGGAAGAGGCCTTGAGATTTGGAATTTTGGGCTTAGATATTTTAGCATCATAACTAGTTCCCAATAATACAAACCCAGATTAAAAAAAAAAAACTTGTGCCTCATGACCATAATTTCTTCTAATGATTTCTAAATGAAGCTAAAAAAATCTAAATTTATTATCTAAAAAGAGTTTTAAAGATCAAGAGTTTCACATCCCTTTTTAATTAAAAATAAATAAATAAAGAAACAAACAAAACAAAACGCAAAGGACGAACTCATCAAATAGTGCTACAAGTTATATACAAACACAAAGCCAAGTCTAGGGTGTTCTAATCAGTTCCGATCAAGAGAGTGCAAGCAAATACTTTCACAACAAGAGTACAAAGTCACCCGTAATTGCACATAGCATTTAACTTCTGTTGAAGCTCAGATAGATTGAAGCGAGTCGGATCGCAAACCTGTGAAACACATATATAATGAAATATATTTGCAATTTGATGAAAGTATAAAAATTTTAAACCCTAAACACAGAAATGAAAAAATAATTGGAAAACTATATATATACCTCGGACTGAATTGTAAGAAATAACCTTTGGTTTGTTTTGTTGGAGGCACACCTAATCACACTAAGTCCTTCTTCAAGCAATAATTCCAGCACCTTTGATAGAAGAAAACCTTCCTCTCTCAACCAGCTACTCATCAAAATCTCAACTCCAGCCTCGGATACACGAACTGTAGCATAGTTCAGTGAACAATTATTCGAAATTTCGATCCCAGGAATAAAAGCAGTCGAATTGGATAGATTCTTCAGCTGATCTCGCTCGACTTGGAGTCCTTGGATCTTCTCTGTCATGTGTTTAATATAATTGGCAGCTTCGTTTATGAGATCCGAGGCTGAACGCTTTCCCTGAAACTCATCAACAAAACCTTAAAAAAGCATAGTAGTTATACAAACCTTATGAGCTTCAAGGACATATATTAAGGAAGAGAAAGTTATAGAGGCTATTGACCTTGATGAATTCAAGAGGAAGCAGCAATCGAAGTGATGAGTACAGAGAGGCCATTTGTTCCCTTCTTTGTCTTTCGATGTCCCTACGCATGATCTTCCTCTCATTATTATTACTTAAATTTTCTTCATTATTGTCCGGAGTTGCTAATATTTTATGTGACC